>NC_043970.1:32564656-32591425 GCF_902148855.1 Sphaeramia orbicularis
GGCTTTATATGTTCCTTTTCTGTTTGGTGAAGACTTTGATGTTTTATTATGTTATTTTTACCTTGGTGCTGGTTATTGAAAAATTTTTACTATTTCACATGAAATATTAAGATGGATCAGCAGGCAATTAGCTTAGCTTAGCATGAAAGTAAAGCAGCTAGCATAAATGTGTGCACGTTTTATTTTTAAAAATGCGCAAAAGTGAACAAACATAAGCTATGGCTGGAACAAGAGTTATAAGCCATAACTATGTTTTGGCTGGGCTGGAGACTTTTTACCCATGCTCTCAATATTTATGCTTCAAGCTGAAGCTAATTTCCTGCTGACCTTAGTTTCATGTTTCGCTATGCAGACATTAAAGTTGAATCAATTGTTTAATCTAACTCTCGCCAAAGGGGAATATTGAAACATTCCCTTAATTCGTTCCCATTTATGCACTTTGTTTTGACAAGAGGAGGACTTTAAATAGATTTCCCTCTGATTTACCCTGTGTGATTATTTAAGCGCACAATCAAATAGTGCTTTGTTTACTGACCATTTATTTGGTCAAAATGACCGTCCGTCCTCAATGACTTTACACAACCACAGCAGATCATTGTGGATATGGCAGAGGTTCAGCTCAGCCCTCTCAGTGAGTCAATCTGCTTACCAAGACTCTTCTTTCCCATTAGGCCTGCTAGATATGAATAGTCTTCCCACAATATTTCATTAGCCAGAGCCTAGCGATAGGGAATAAAGTGGGAGGCCATCTCACCGAGGTGCTTGGTATGAGAGGAAAACGCAATACACAATGTCCTAGATTCAAAAACCCTAAGCTCTGTTTTTAGTACAATCAATCCATGTAGGTCATTTTAAATAGTTTTAGAAGTGCTAGGATCATGGTTAAAAAAAGGGAATATGTGAGAATTGGCATAAAATTGATTTAAGCGTTGCTGTATACTCCGCTGTGGTGAGCAGTAATAAGTCATACAAGTTATAAAACACATTATCCCGAGGCAGTCGGTAGGACAGAGAGGACACTGGGGGGAGGGAGGAAGAGGACGCGCACTCTGAGGCATCATTAAAGGGAAGTCAAGGTCAATATGATCGTGCAAAGAAATGGCTGTGTATGTGCTGTTTTGCAATCAAGCCCTCCATACAAATCGCAGCACACAGCTAGAGAGCATACTGAAGTCATTACTGCGCTTCTGCTGCAGTGGGATGTTATGGATGTGCGACTGCAGGGCAAAAACACATGCATTTGAAAAGACAAATTTCAAAGTGAGTGAAACATGTTCAGAAATAATAATCCCACATAAAATAATAACTGACCACTTTAATGGTTTGGGGTTACGTTGCTTTTATTCCAAGAGATAAATGATCCGAACTAAGAAATATCCCGTGAGCCCTAACAGAAATAAATGTTCTTAAAATCTAAAATATTGATTGCAAACTCATTTTGCTGCAAACTACAGCAGAATTTTCTCTATCAGAGGGAGCCACCATCAGCTATGTTGCAATTTCATGAAGAAAGCGTACTTTTGTTTTATCTCAACATGAAAATCTGTCACTCACTGTGTCTTGTCAGCATACCCCTATTGTTTAGCCACCTACTGTACTTGTAAGAACCATAATTAATTTCATGTAGGTTGTAAATTCATGCTCTTTTTGGGGTTTTGGAAGGCATTTTGGCAGACGTGGGAAATCACAGAGTACATACAGCACTGTGAGAATATTTATTACTTAAGTGGGCAACTGTTTTGGTTAATGTGATCATGTTCTATCTATCTGGTACATTTCCATATAGCAAATTCTACAAGTGTGAAACATGATCTGTCTGTGTTGATGGACTTCATAGTATGTCTCGGGACATCTGGCACACTATTGATAATATACTCATCATTTATTCAGAAGTTATTTAAAATGTACACTGATTCATCTTCTATTTTTTAATATCACTACGTACTCTGCTTTGAAAATTACTTTAATTTTAACAGTACATCAATAATGTACAAATAGCTATTATGGAGTATAACCAAGCATTATCACACTTTAGTGTATAGATTTTTAATGTGAAAATATACACAATATCATCCTCCCTTTTTTGCGCTCACAGAATCTTCTTTGAAACATCAGTGCACAAACAAAAACAGGTAAATACAATCAAATAAATTATGGTCTTTTCCTTTTTCCTTAGGTTTGACTACACATCTCAACAGCTATGAAACAACTTTGGTAGTATTATGTGTTTCACTAAATGGGGCAACACTGACCACAATCTACTGCAGGTAAATGTAATTCACCGACTTGAAAAAAATAATCCTAGATACATAGCAGTAGCCTCTAAACAGTATCTGCCATCGTGTGGTTGCTTTAAGCGGATGCTCATTATATAAAGTAATAAGAGGCATGCATGAATTGCGGGTGTGATGCCCTTTGAAAACAAGACTTTGGAAGGCATTTTTAATGACCTAAAATGGTGTTGACATGTAGAAGACAGATGCAAAGATAGAGGGAAAAGTTTTGTAAAATGGGTCACGGCATCAATAATACATATGACAATGTATTTTTGGGCACTATGACAAGAAATTGTTTCCTCAAAATTTTTTACGACTCTAAAAGTTGCAGTGCTTTGTTGCTCTTTAACCTCACTGTTTAGAAAATCCATAATTTCCTTTCAGTGTATTGTAATTTAAGTGACCTGCCTGGGCCTGACACTTCTGCATCTATTACTACCCTGTGTTTTTTGGTTCTAAAAAAAATCTACTCTGTTAAACTGCTTTTTGTCCAATCACAGCCGTTCTCAGTGACTGACAGTTGTAATTACCAATTACTCATCAGCTTCTGTCATATATGATTCTACTGCTCTACTCCATGTCTTTATACAGAAATTTAGTAGTTTCACTTTTCTATAACAGGATGAAACAACAGGAGGTTCATTCTATATTTATATTACATATTTTAATTTAGAGTGGGAAGAGAAAGCTGCAGAAGGAACATGTGCATTTTCCCTGTGATTTGAGCTCCTGCAGCTTTCATGCTATATCACAGATTTTTTTCTTTCGTCATGACTGGGCCTTTTTATAGTTTCAGTTATGCAATATTAATTTCAACATGTACGAAAGGTATTAATTACCAATAACTAGGGCTGGGCGATGAAACAATATATATCACAATATAACTTTTCCTCGAGAGAATATGAGACATGCTCGATACAATTTCGGTAGAATTCGTTCGTCCTATTTTGACAGACATAAGAACAGCCAATCATAATTAAGTAGCGCCGCACCGAACCAATCACGCTAGAGCCATGTCAAGTTAGGTTGACGCAAACTGCACAGACGTAAGGGCAGCCGCAGCACAGACGCTGATGTTTGGGCTGCAACGGGAGAAAATGAGTGTTCCCTCGGGAGAAAATTTGACTGAGAACTCGGGCGACTGGGTTACTGAAAAGTAGGATGCGGCATAGAAGCTTGGAGTTGGACGTTCAAAGTATGTTAAGTTTCATTTTCAGTTTATGCCAGTTATGGCAGTTAAGAAATGCACCCCTCCCTATATACACTACCAGTCAAAAGTATGGACTCACCTGGTTTTTCTTTATTTTTATGACTATTTACATTGTAGATTCTCACTGAAGGCACCAAAATATGAATAAACACATATGGAATTATGTAGTTTAAAAAAGTGTGACATAACTCAAAGCATGTTTTATATTTTAGATTCTTCAAGAAAGCCACATTTTTTCTTTTATTACTGCTTTGCACATTCTTGGCATTCACTCAATGAGCTTCATGAGGTAGTCTACCTGAAATGTTTTCCAGCAGTCTTGAAGGAGTTCCCAGTCATACTGAACACTTGTTGGCCATCTCATATCATTTAAATGAGGAGGTGAGTCTAAACTTTTGACTGGTAGTGTACCTACGGCACTGTTTCATGAAGATGGTCTGTTTTGTTTGTGTTCCCTTTTAAAATTCGAAAGCTTTTGCCTGTTGGTCAGACTTTTAGTTTAGTTTTAAATATATATGTACTCGTTTAATTTATCTGAAACAGTTGAAAAATGTTCTTCAGCACATCTGTCATGTTCAACCTCTGACAGAAAACAAATCCTATTTATGTCAAAAATAACCTTCAGATGTCTTCACAACTAACTTATGAGTAACGGAAAATTTAAGCTTGACCAAAATACTGATTTGATTTATATTGTGATACATATTAACATTGTCTGATAAAAAAGTATTGTGCTATAATTTTTTTCCATATCGCCCAGTCCTACCAATAACATAAAATAATTCAATAAGTGATCCAAATGAATGAAACAGTACACAAATGTTATCTTAATGACAATGTAGTAAAAACAGAACGGGAAAATAAATAGATAAGCAATCAAGTCTAATTCTTAATCTTTACTGTTTATAGTGTGACCATGTTATTATAGGTCAAGTGTTAATATTGTGCAATATTGAAAGAAGAAATTGTTTACTAAAAAGTGTTACTAAAAAGGGGGCATAGGTAATATGTTTCCCCTCTGAACACACTCACCAGGCTCTGCAAAGCTTCTGCTGCTCGACAATATTATATAATTTGGCACCTACTAAAATGTCACATCTGTTGTTCCAGCTCTGCTACATTATGGTGGTATATGAAATGAAAATTGGTATACAGGTTCATCTGGTGTGCCATTCGATCCAGCACCATAACACAGCATGTTCAGACATCCACAGATTGTTCTTCTGCTCACCTGCAATCATGTCGTCCACAGTGCTCATCTTGAGCAGCACCTGTTGGATGAGGCCGACCTCAGTGCTGGTCTGAAGGTTACGGACGCTCTTTCGGAGGATGGCGGTGAACATGCTCCAGATCTCTGCTTGGCACGTCACCTCGCAATGGGAGAGCAGCTCAACCATGCAGCCGATGCTTTCTGCCTCCTGGATGATGAAGTTCATCTCCAGGTCAAACTCGCCTCCCACCAACTGAAGAAGGGAAGAAGATGGTGGAGGTGGAGGTAGAGGAGGAGAAGGAGAAGGAGAAGGAGGAGGAGGAGGCAGGGGAATGGTTTGGGGAGTGGGGAAGGGCAGGGAACCGATGTTATAGAAGGCAAAGAGTGGATGGAGAAAGTGTTGGTGAAGAAAACAAAGTGAGGGGTGAGGGTAATGAAGCAAGTGGGAGGAGAGAGAGAGAACAAAAAGAGGATGATTTAGTGAAGCATTTAACCTTTTGTCTGTAGGAGAGGTAAGCCTAGCTCTGATGGATGCTGATTGTAGTTAGGAGAGCATTTCTTCTGCCGGAGGCCGCACATACACCAACAAATAAATGTCCTTCGTCTGCGCAACACACACACACACACCCCCCCATCTCTTCTCATTTTCTCCCCTCTTCAACGTGAGGAGTGCAGCGCTCTCCTCTGTGAACTACAAATACTCTCAAAATGGCATAAAAAAGCCCTTCTAGTACCTCAGAAATACACATGCAAGTACACACAAATCCAAATACACCTGAATTGATGCATATTTCTTGTCCTCAGGTAGCGTTAGTCTATGGATACCACACTTTTCAGAGTGCAAACATTCTGTCTTCTATTGGCTGATGTGCTATAAGTAGCTACAAAAAATACATACAACCTTCATGACACACACATACTATGCTTGCACATTCACTCATGCACCACATGAACCTGAGCATACCACACAGTTCACGCTCAGCATTACCGCACTATCCAGGATATGGTAGCCATGGCAACCAAAAAGCTAGGAGCACACCAGTGTGGTTATTAAATCAGATTTAACAGTAACATGTGATAGGTTAGGAGAAGGTAGCTCATGAGAGATTAGAAGTATAGACAAAGATGAATAATACGATAGATATGAATGTGTATGAGGCCCTGTACAGACAGAGGGAATGAAAACAGGGGACAGATCAAATATAGCCGATACTTTTCACAAAGAAACCATAAATAAAATGTAATCTTGAAATGAGATTACATCATGTTATTGTTTGTACGAATTTGTGTATATTTCTGGATAACTGAGAGAAATAAATAGGCTATAAATTCACCTCCTTTTTGCTCCATTTCACACAGAAGCATATTAGAAAAAAATAAATAAATAAATACCTTATCTTGTAATTAAGAGGTTCTGATTCTATAATTTTAAGAAATCTCACAAAAATGAGACAAGTTAAGCAGGTTATAAATTATAAGTGATTCTAATCTATGTTGGATCGTAGTTCTATTCTGGTGAAATACGACATCATCATCATCATCATAATAATAATAATTTTATTGGATTACAATACTACTTATATTTTATGTCAATACTTGTATGTATAAATGAGATTTTCTGAATTGAAGTTGTGTCAAAGATCAATAACTAGATTCGATTTGTTCCCAGAATCCTGATGTCATAATTACAAGATATTTCTCAAAACTGCCAAATCATTTCACTACATTTCCAGATATTTTCTTGAAATTTCAAGATCAGAGTCTGATCATTATGACACTAGGGTGTTTCTTTTGTTTCTCTAGAGTGAGAAACGATGCTCTTCTGTATGTTTATTCTCCATGAAATTCTGAATCTGGCAGTGTATAGTATTTGCCGAATATCAAGTACCCTCATCAGCCTGCATCTGTGTCTTGCCCTATTTATATAAACTGATAAATAATGTTAAGTTAGCCACTGCCCTCATTAGAAACTAGTATTAATCACAAGTTGTTCCATGGACAGATGTGTCTCAGGCCCAGTGAGACCTTCAGTGTCAGGGGTTTGGTCTAAACTGTGGCTCTGGTGCTGTCTTAAAGCTCACTAATGCCACCTTATAACAGATCATTGCATTATTATTAGCTCAGTCATTAAAATAACACCTGCACAGCCTTGATGTTTCATTATACTTCTCATTGCTCTCTCTCTTTGAACCTCTTTCTCAATCTGCCTCCATCTCACTTGCTCTCTGTGAATTGATCCAGTGCACTCTGCGTACACATTAGCTCAGATTAGACAGGACCCCTGAACGAAGCATGGAATAAAAGGAGGAAGAATTAATTCATCCTGCATCGAATTTTCCTCTCTCCTCTCTGATTCTCAATTATAAAGCTCACTATGGGGCCACTGCATTCTCCAACATCTATACAACGTGCCAGAATGAAAACGCTCAATATGCCATGCAGCCGTAGCTTAAAGAAGATAGCAGAGATCGTCTTTGTACAAACCAGTACGTAAACACGGAGCGACTTGAACACAGAAACACACATGTCCCCAGGGTATACCTACACATGTACAGCGCAGGCATAATCTCTCTGCTTACACTTCCCACCCATGTACAGAAAATCACAGTAACATCAGAGGGGTGATGCAAACGTCGGCAACAAATTGGGTCTCATGACCGACAACACAAAGAAAAAAGGAGGGCAAGAGTAGGAAACACACTGGGTGAGGAAGAAAAGAAAGTACCCCGATAAATATAACTCCACAAACAAGTAACATCTGGAATGGTGACCAAATCTTAGTGAGTGTCTAAGTCTTCAGGGAGCAGAAAATGTGAAGACATACAGAGGGAGGAGGTGGCGACCATAAAAATGATGGAGCCAATTTCCGCTTCAGTTATTCATTTGCAAGAGGCATTATAAATAAACATAATGATGGCAATGAAACTGACCCTAAGGAGGCTGTGTAGACTCAAATGTGTTCAAGCCCCATCACCGTCAACAATGATCAAATATGACTAATTAGTTTTATGAGTATTATGTGCCTGTTTTACATACACATCCATAACCTTCAGTACCTCACATGTCCACAATGTCAGTAAGGCTGTAATTAATCACCAGTAAAGCTTTTACTCAAACTTTTTTTTTTTCACAAAAGGGAGTTATTTTACAAATAAAAATATGTTCCT
The DNA here is from genome assembly GCF_902148855.1 of Sphaeramia orbicularis. Taxonomy (NCBI): domain Eukaryota; kingdom Metazoa; phylum Chordata; class Actinopteri; order Kurtiformes; family Apogonidae; genus Sphaeramia; species Sphaeramia orbicularis. The sequence continues at coordinate 32,572,520 of NC_043970.1, forward strand.
AGAATTAAAAGGCATCTATCAATGTCCTGTTTATCACATAAATTAGCTAAGATGGGCTGAGTACGAGTGCAAATGAAGTATTTTACAAAGATTGTTATATCATTGTTTGCTTTCAGCAGCAGTAATGTAGTGTCAGTGATAAAAGTGTTTGATTTTTCCACTTTAACGCACAGGACTTTTTCATGTTGAAATGAAATGGAGTTCATGGTCATTCCGCTAGTGATTCACTGGGCTGGTGACGTCCAAGTCACAATGCACACAGTAATCCTAGATTTCCTCGATTCTACATGAGGATGAAAATGGCTTAATTATAGCACAATGTGGATAAATATAAACTGTGTGCCACATCAACACATTCCATGCAAATCAACAAATGTCATTTAAATGTGACGTAATGTTGAGGCATCATTTCAGCCCCAGGAGCTCTGAGGAACAACCGACCAAAATGAGTGAGCGACACATACACCACTTCACCCACATACAGACCAATATATGCCACACGCCTGAGGATAAAGTGGGTTGGCAGTGCCACCCTCTCTCTCCTCTGCGGCGATGTCAGCGCTGACCTCAGTGCCTTCTTGGCAACTTGTAGAAAAACGTTTGTTTTGGCAGCGTCGTGACAATGATTGAGTGTCCCGCACATGTCTGTGTGTCCAATCACAAGGAAAAAAACAGCAAGGAAAGCAGTGGGTGACTCAAACAGACTGTCGCTAAGCAGTTGCTAAGGAAGTGACAACCTCGTTTCCACAATCAATGCTCCACAGGGCTTCATGTACACGTAAACACACAGACGCTGCTTATGTTGCTGCATGTGAATATGTCTGAACACTATACATATATTTACAGCTTTATTTTTTCTTGTTTCAGAGCACTGAGTGCATGTGCATGATGTTTTATCTTCACACATTCTCAGTTGCAGTCTGAAAAGTAAGAATATCTCCCACTGGACTCACCACTGATGACTAATCTCCTTCTATTGTGGAGTATTTACTCAGGCTTCAGGAAGTCTGTCCACCAGACACATTCTTATCTCACTGCTCCACTCAGTGATTGTTGGTATTTCACAAGATTTTTCTTTTCTTTTTTTTTTTTTTCAACCGCACTTTTGATGATTAATTGCAAAGAACGTCTCCTCTGGACTGCACATCCAGTCCATGTTCCCTGTTTCTAACTCAGTCCTGATCAGCTCTTCAGCGCTGCTCATTCAGACCGTGAAGGAAGCTGGCACTCAGCTTGGCATCACTTGGGCTGTGGTGGGGAGGGCAGAGTTTGAGGGTGGTGGTGGTGGTAGAGGGGGGAGTCAGTGCCAGGACTGTCTTCACACCACAAAGAGCTTATATGAGCAGGCACCTCAACCAGCCAAAACCAGCTCTCATAAGAGGATGGTAAAACAAACAGTCTCTCTGTCCAGCTGACCCTTTCTCACAGCCACACTGCTCAGATACAGTACTGAATGTCTTTGTGGGCAGAAACATGGACGCCGCCAGTCCCACCCCACCTTTTACCAACACAGTATGTGGTGCATGATGCTTTCCTTTTAAAAAACTCATTAAATCAAAAGGACGCAGGTTGTAGCTGTCATTTCCTGCTGAGGACAGTCTTTTTTATCCGGCATTAAATGGTTGAAATTCACTTCAGGCACTGTCTGATATGCTAAAAACACAGGAGAGTGTTCTTTATAAAAATTCTCCCAATTTTACCAATGCTGATGTAGTCTGAGTAAGGGGTTTAAACCTGAACGTATTTAATGGTTATATTTGGTGGCTTCCTTAATCCAGTGTTATAATCCTGACCTATTCAAACAACAAAACAAATCAGAAAATAGTGTCTGAAAATTCTGATTGGATAATGACTGCATTAGTTTATCATGTTAGAATAGTTTACCATGGAATATCATGATGGTAGGGCTGCATGTGACCAATATTTCATATCCAGAAAATCACAGGTATCATGATTCAGAACTTGTTCTCATAATTCAACTAATAAATAGTTTATATAAAATTGGAAAGACCCGATTCTTATTAGGGTTCTAATTATATTCTCTAATTCGTCAGATTTACGATTTTTCTCCTGTTACATAGAACCTTTGTGCAAATATTCAGTTTAACAAGCAAGAAAAGTAGATTATTAACCCATAAAAGACAAAAGGTCTTTGGAAAACAGAGGTGCCATTGTGGTGCAATGGTCATCAATTTTGCCTTAGAGCAAGAAGGTCCAGGGTTCGACTCCAGCACAATGAACTGATGACACATCCTCTCCAACCTCCAGAAGACTAAGTAATTCAGAAAAACAATGAATGATTTGTTTGAAAGTAAGGGTTTCTGGACCATATCTGACTTTTCATACCCATACGATGTCCTCTTTCAGGGTTGAGTTCTTCATTTCGGTTCAGATTCACCACATTCTATATCACATTCAGTTTGTTGATGTTTCCTTCGTGCAAATTTCGTGATAACATGTGTTACATGCAGAACAGTCCAGTCAATGAAAAATACTTTGGTAAGAGAATGATTTGTGACAATTTTTGATGTGGGAGATTTTTTTTTTTTTCAGACTTTTGATTTTGTGTCTTTGTTTACATCCTCAGTTGACCTGGTGATGTTAATCTCTTTGGTTTCATTTAATTTCCTCCTTTAAAGATTTTGTCGGTATAGTATCAAAAATGCTACATGAATTAAAATGATTGTTTAATTGAAAACAATTTGTCACAGACCCACCGACCTCATTACGTAGCGCTGTGATAGCACATCAAACAGGCCATTACTCTGGCTGATTACTATGACTGACTGTTGAACGTTGGATGACTATCAAGGCCAAAGCTGGCAAAAGAGGCACCTGTTACTCATTACAGCCGTCAAAGATGACAGGTCGCAGAGGCGAGTGGACGGTCAATGGCTACCTCCTCTGCCTCTGCACATTCAATTGAGCCTTTGGTGTTGGCATCATCAATATGCAACTTCAAAGCCCCTGGGAGTGTGCTGCAGAGGTGTGTGTTTGAGTGTGTTTTGTTTGTGTATGTGTGCGCCGGTGCATGTGTGGCTCATTACTCATTTGTGTCCCCTGAGTGAGCCACGGCCATTCAGTCCCTTTGTGTGCAGAGTGAGAGAGGAGACGAGAGGCCCATCTAGACATGAGATCACAGATTATACACTTAACGCTTCGCCAAGAGGGCTCAGCAGAGTGCAGGAGAGCAAAATTGAAGGAGAGGAAGGGGGGAAAAAAGGGGAATGAGAGAGGGACACAAAAGGGAGAAAAACAAACAAGTGAACAAATGGTGTCAACTGCAAAAGGAGCACATTGGACGGTGAAGAGACGGTGTGCGTTCGTGTACAGGAGAGGTGGAGTGAAAAAGAAAACGAGGGTGACACTATTGTGTGTGCGCTAGTGCTTTCTTATCAGGGTGGGAGAGTGGTTTATAGCCCACAGCCTTGCGATGTGCAGTGGAGGGTTTAGTGCAGTGATGATGACCATAGCAAATCTCTACAAAGATATGGATTACAGTGAGCTAAACTGGCCACTAAACACTCAATAATCCTCATTCTGGTTTCTGCGTGACCTCATTTTTGCTAAAGAGCATTGATAAGAGCAGTGGTTAACTTTAACACCCATTCAGATCCATTTTACGGATAAACTTCTCATGGTTTTTACAAAGCATGACGTTTAGGGTCCATGAGGGTTTAAAAAAATAGAGCGAAAGTTATTTTTTTGGCATCGCCGTATTGGAAGGACTCACATTGGCTCAATAACCACTCAACAGGAAATGAACAAAGAACTATGATAAGAGCTTTAAAGAGTTCTGCCCAGATGTATATTTCATGCTTGTGAACATTTGTTAGACATTTGGAATGATAAAATCTAACCGCCTTAGGCTTTTCTTGGTTTTATATTGCTATAATTTTAATATGTTTGTGTCTGCGATCATGAATCTTTGGGTTTTAGGCGTCTGGAATATCACTATCTCTGTCAAAATTAAAAATAAAACACTGTTTGACTTTTTTTATGATAAAGTAAGAAAATCAGTAAAGACCTGAAGGAGAGAAACAGCTGAAGAAACAGGGTTGAAGCGATGCAGTGGGAGTTGTGGTGCGTGGTGTGTATGTTCCACTGTGACTGAATGAATGTGTGATTGTGATCAGTAATGACAGGCTGACTGACTATAGCCTCCAGACATGTATGGAGACGGAGAGCAGGCCGCACTAAAGCCCTCCGGACTGCATTTCCCATGGGCCTTTGTAAAAGTATATACACAGATGGCAGACTGGAGAAACCAACCCCACTTATGAAACCCCATTCAGATCAACAATGTCACAAACTGTTAGCATGTAAAGATATACACTAATAGCAGCAAAATAAAGGTATATCTGCCATGTGTGAGCGTGTGGACTCTCTCTGAACTGTTACGGATGATGTGTAGTTTTTTACTTTAGACTTTACAAGAGGAAACAGAACAGGGGAGGTCAAGTACAAAGCAGCGATGGCAGTAGAGCAGCTTTGAGAAGTATGCACAGAAAAAGAAGGTTGCCACACACATTGCAAAAATACACCAGTCATTACATAATCCACACTAGGGGATAGAAGGGTGCATAAGACCAAAACAAGTGGATGTGTGTTTGGTGAAGACTGATATTTTCACGATAAATATATCTCACCTCTACCACAAGTTATAACTAATAGATAGTTATAATGGACACAATGCACATATGTTGGCTGGGAAATTAATCTGAATACATTTTATGTGGGTAATGTTTAAGGTGTGCTGCTTTCGGGTAAATAACAGTAGCCTATATCCATAAGTCTATTAGGGGAAGTGGTTCAGAATTTTGAGGTTTTGCATGTGAAAATGAAGCATATAGACCAGGGTGTCAAACCCATTTTAGTTCAGGGGCCACATACAGCCTAATATGATATAAAGGGGCCGGACCAGTAAAATAATATAAATAATAGGATAAGAACTTATAAATAATGTCAACTCCAAAGTATTTTCTTTTTTGAGTGAAAAAAATCAAATTCTGTAATGAAAATGTTACATCTACGAATCATACTTGAACATAACATGAACAAATATGAACAACCTGAAAATTCTTAAGAAAAATAAGAGCAATTTTAACAGTATTACGCCTTAGTTTATCATTTATACATATGCATCACAACTTACAGATCACAGTGGATCTGCAAATACACCAAACATTTAGTAAGAGGCAGGATATTGTTAAAATTCCACACATTTCTCTTTAGAAATTTCATGTTATTCACATTTTTTGCAAAAAGGCTAGTCTGTAAATGTAAACATTTTTGTGTAATTTTACTTTTTTTTTTTACACTACAACAGACAAAATTTTTTGGTTTTCCTTATTTATAGGTTATTATGATAGTGTTTTACTGGTTCTGATCCACTTGAGATTGAAGTGACCTAAAATGATTCTAACATCCTTGATTGTTAAAATCGTCAGGGTAATTTTTGCATTTCACAAATTCATCCCAGAGGCCGGATTGGACCCTTTGGTGGGCCGGATTTGGCCCCCGGGCCACACATTTGACACCTGTGATATAGACACTCTTGTAAGTCAGATGTAACTCCATGATTCTGTCATTGCAGCTTGTCGATATGGATCCAAAGAGAGGCTGTGAGATACTGAAATTTTCAGAAAGCAACAGTCTGGAATTTATCGTCACCGTACACAGAACATACCTGAAAAACAACCATACTGTGATTATTTTGATGGGCATTGTGATTGAATAATCAGTCATAATTTCAGTAGTAACAAGAAAAGCATGATATTTTTTGATTAAGTCTATATCAATCTTCTGGAGAATATGACTTGTAGACATGCAAATTCAATTATTACAATATTTGTGACACTTTTTTTTTTCAATAAATTACAGACCATGCAATTTTGGTGTTTCACTCTGCCACATTGTAAGATCATAGCATGTTGAATTGTTCAGCATTAAATACCCATCCTTAAACCAGTATCACATCACCTCAGCCTCTATGATTGCAAATCAAAACAGTTGCAACATCTCATCTGATATGTGATGTGGTTGTTCGGCCTTCAGAAACTGAGCCTGAAGTGATGTGACTGAGTTTTGCAAATCTATTTTCTTCCTCTATTTGTCAGAATGCTGTCTCATGGTTTTTAAAAATCCCTTATATTATTCAGTATGTGTGAGACAAAGTTAATGGATCAGAAGACGCTGAGGCTCGGCCTGTCACTCCAAGTGATTGGACTGAGACTGACAGGTCTATAGTACTTCCTTTCTTCTTCCTCCATGTAGCACAAGTGTGTATACTACATTTTTGATTCATCACTATCAAAAGACCAAAACCACTCTGTGAGATTTAAGCAACCACCCAAATTTAACAACAATGTACACCACATGCAAACTGCATTTATTTTAGACACACTTCATTTTCACAGCAGGAGCATACAGATGGCGGCTCATTCCAAGCTAATACGTCAGCTTCATACAGCAGCTCTTTGCAGCAACACCATTTCCTTCTTTGATATCAACGCTGTCCTCATCCCCCTCATTTTTCTCTCACACATAAGCCACGCAATCACAGAGCCAATACAGAGAGAATGGGAGAAAATAAGCTGGGCTAAAGGTTTGGGTTTAGTGTGTTTATCCACTGTACTATTGGATCAGGATTTACATTTTTGACCATATTACAAAATTTGTTTCATTCATCTCTTAATAAGGATGCGTCGACTTGGATTAAAATAACTATCCAGTAAAAAAAAAAAAGCTTCACAGAATGGCACAAAAAACAAGACAGAATTCAGAAGAATATATGTATGTTATTTATATATATTTATATATTATTTGGTGCAAGTCTACGTAGTGTGAATGGGTGTGTGTATGAGTATTTGTGTTGTTTTGATTCATGTTCGTTATATATATTATTTACTTTGTTTACCTTTCACTATAAAACTTAAATACCAATAAAAATATTGTGGAAAAAAAACAAGACAGAAAAAATAAAAAAAGAAAAAAAATTCCTAAATACATTTTTAAAAATCTCTGGGAAACATTTACAAAACAACTGGAAATTGAACTGCAAATTGTTATTGAGAATAGAGCCAAACAATGTGCACAGAATAAGTTTTATGCAAGAGCTGTAATGCACTGGATGAAAAATGCACTGTTTTAGAGCTTAATTTGGCATATGGGAAAAGCCATGTATGCATAAACACTGTGGCCCGTGGGCAAATAAGGCTTGTTTCCAATCAGCTACTGTGATCCTGTCAAGGACGCTGTGCAGGCAAGGTGACAAATTCCAATCAAGAGACTGCTACCTCCAATTTAGCAAATAAGTGCACGCTTTACAGTTCCATTAGCTGCAAAAAGAAGCAGCATGAGCTTCCTCAAAGCCAAGAGCTGTACCCTGGGCACATTTTCCATAAAATAACCATGAATGTGCGTCTGTACATACATCAAAGAAAAGCAAAGCTATTGAGTGTTCCCATGTATTGGCTTGTCAGTTTGTATTAACACTGCCAGAACCCAAAGAAGCCGCACTGGATAAAAGAGGGGTAAGAGAAGGCGAGATAAGACAGTCATACCTGCTGAGAACTGTCTTTATGAAAGTCTCCAGTTCACTGCGGACGAGTTCAGTGTGCCTTTTCCCGCCTCCAACATCTGACTCATACCTTGTCGAGAGCAAGCTTCAAACATACTTTTCACACACAGACAATTGGCCATCGGGACTCACATGCAGCTAAAACATGCACACACTCAGCAGCGCTCAAAGGCCAAAAGCCTTTAAACAATTCATTGCAAAAGGTCTTGAAGGTCTTAGTCATTCGCACATTCAGTCTCACTGTGCTCATCACAGATACACTTATGTATGCACACATCAGCAGCAGAAGCAAGTCACATGAATGACAGCTGAAATATACACAAGAAGAGAGAAAAAAGGAAAAGAAGAAGAGATAGAGGACTGCGGGGGTAAAGAGAATCTTCCCAGAATAATCCAATAATAATGAGGCACCATTTCATTAGCATATGAGCAGCTTTGTAAAAAAAAATATAAATAAATAATAATCTTTCAAAAGTCTGTTTACTGGAGTGGGAGGGAAGGAGCTTCAAAAAGAGCAGAGCCGAGGAAGAGGACAGAGAGGCAGTAAAGAGAAAGAGATTAAGAGGCAGAAAAAAGGAGAGGGCGAGAAAAGTGAGGTCAGACGTCACCAGTAGGGCAGAGAGGAAATGCGCAGTAACAGCAATGGTGTGAATGTTTGCCGGGTGAAAGCAGGGAAAGTCAGAGAGAGAGAAGGAAAGAGAAACTCGGAGAAAGAGTGAGCGGGAGAGAGAGAGAAATGACAGAATAAACAGAGCAGACAGACAAACCAGCTCTTTTCAGCACAATGGACAGCTCCTGCTCTCCCAGCTGACAGATACACGGAGAGGAGTTCTAGCCTTCCTCACTAAGTCTGCAGAATTCATTGACAAACAGCTGAAACTGCAAGAGTGCTAATTGCTGCATTAATACCATCAATATTTTCAACTCTTAAGTCTGTGACAGCAACATAAAAAAAACACTCTGAAACTCAAAGCTGTGAGAGCTCCACTACTTGTTTGTAGAGAGAAACACTAAAGTCACTGTACGTGGCTGACATTCCCAGAAAAAGAAAAAAAAAAAAAAAAAACAGGTCAGAAACACATGCATGCACATACACAGAACAGGGTTTGAGGACTGCAGCCAAGTGATCACAACTCTGACTTCATCCGAGTGCAGTTTAAAATGTCTGCCACCTGATTGGCCAAAGAGGCTTAGTAACGGATCTAGCAATAAGCCTTGTCACATGCTATTGGGCAACAAACAAAAAATAGCTTTTTCTTGATATTTGCACATTCATTATTACGTACCTTGTTAATAGATTTACAACACACTCAGAATTACCAAACTGGATCATCCACAGTTTCAGAACATTAACATAAAATCCATATTTATGGTGATTTAAATATGTATCAGTGGGAACTTTGACAAAGATAGTCACAAATTTCGCATATGTAGAACATCCATTCCCACAGACTGGGTCGCGAGCGTCAGGTGGGTCACAGAAGATTTTCCTTGGGTTGCTAAATAAATCTGCATTTCAATGACGCAAATTTGAAAGAATTTTTGAGAAGTACACAGTGTTTCATTGTGCTGATATATTAAATGTAAATTGTTCAGCCTACCTTTATGCATTTATTCTACCTCTTTACAAAGTGTATATGTTTTCAATACAATGTGAAAAAATCATTATGGTTATTCAGTTGTGGTAATTAAAGTTATTTTTAAGTTGAAGCACAAATGGCAGAAACAATGGGCAGAAATGTGTACTTGTACTAAAATTAACTCATCTCATGATTAATAAATAAGGCATTTTCTGAACTCAACTGTGAGTCATTTTTAAAAAGTGGAGCCCTAGGAAAAAAAACTGGGAAACACTGACGTAGAACAAAAATAACATGCAGTGAGGTTTTACAATGGTACAAAACACATAAACTAATACAACTCCAGACAACTGTCTCATTCACTTTAACAGACTGCATTTTACTCTGTGTACTTCCGCTTAAATATTGCACTTTTCCTGGAAATGTAAAAAAGAAATTATAAGTACGAGCAAAAACTGTCGCTGATACAGGTCTGTGGTTAATATTGGAAATAATTCTCAACTTTAATGAGTTAGACAAAAGATTAGCCAAGAAAAAAATCTCTCTCACTTAGATTTCTTTACAGTGAGTCTGATGTTGACTTTATTTTAATTTAATATTAAAGAATGATATTTTGTTATCAGGGGGAAGACATGCACAGCCGATTAAAGGTGCAGCACTCGATATGTTTTTACTGTCACTGGCAAACATTCATCATATTGTAATTCAAGAGTGATGAAACAAAAATTTTACCCACTTTTGCGGACTACCCCATGTCGAGGAAATTTGGCTGATGACAGTGTTTTCAGACAGAGACTGGAGGTAGCCCGTGTGACATACAGTACAAATGTAAATATCAATCACTGTTAAGATTCAGTCAGATGTGACTCTCCTGCTCTGTTCTGTGGTTCAAAGCCCTAAAATGTGCTGTTTCCATTGTTTGACTGCAGCTTTACACAGCTGTCTGCTTTTTCTAGCTCCAAATTATTGTTGCTGCAGTGTCCTTTAAAAATTCACTATCCATTATTGGAGGAACAGACGGGGTTAGCCCATAAACAGTGATTACTTACAGGGATTTTAAAGGCATAAGTATGAGGGAGTCACACACTTGAATTTAAAGCCATATTGCTGAAGAAAACAACTTACATTTAGTGACAGACAGTCCTGTGTGTGCTGCAGACTAACAGCGTCCGATGACTACTTAGAATCACGCCTTCCAGCTAAAATAATAATCCACCACACTTTTTCATGAATAAATTTACATCCGTCTCGATACGGGCCAAAACCAATTCAAAGTATATACTTCAATCAAGTTTTTGCAGTTCATTCAGTGTCATCCTGCATCTCTTGGGCCCTTCAGTAGTTATAACAATAGAAGAAAAGAATAAAAATACCAAAAAGAATACACATACAAAGCTCTGGATGGTTAGTGTAAGTAGGTATTGGTGCACCGACTGCAGTTTTAAACACTTTTAGAATGAGTCAAAACCATTTCACAATGGGGAGGCTACAAGTTAAACTCAGTGAACAACCCCTTACAGTTTACAGGCAATGTTCTGCTGTATATGCAAAATGTCAAGTTATTACCCAGTCATCATTATCTGTTTCAGGGGTTATGTGCAAATATCAGGACATTATTAGCTTTACACTGTTCAGAAAGGTTAAATCAGAGGTAAAGAGGCAAAATTCAGCCATACGTGATGTGTGTGATATTACTTGTTTGTATTTCTGTGTTCACATAGTTGCACTGTTTGACATTTGTAATAGTTACAAAGTGTTGTAAATGATGGTACAAAATGCTCCCAGAATCAGAATCACAGAATCAAACATCAGAGGGCAAGCATATAACCCTCCACCTGATGCAATCACTCCCACAGAGCAAAAACCACCTTAAAGCTGTGGCTGCTTGACACAGAACGTCAAGAAAATGCCTGGACTTTACCAGTCCAGAAATGATATTAGGAATGTGTTAAGACCTTGAGACTTATGGTTTAATAGTTTCTCGCCAGGAGACATGGAGGTCTGGAGCAGAGGAAAACAAGGCGGAGAAAATATCTGAAGCACTGTGGCAGACAGAGATATGACGAAGGTGAAAGGGTATAGAAATCACTGGGAGGCAGGGAGAAAAATAGCATCAATGGATGGAGGTGATTGAAAGAGCAGCGTTGAAAGGACAGCGTGAGACAAAATGAGACGTACAACTGACTGTTAGCAGACACAGAGACAGCAGAGGTTTTATTAGTTACAATGACGAGACGAGACGATGAGGTGCTGTCTTTTAGTTTTTCATTTTTTACTTTTACTGCCCTGATTCAGGGTCGAGAGGCAACTCAGTTTTCCTCTGTCATTTTTTGTTACTGATGAGGATGCTGTAGTTATGTCAAGGGAGCTTCAGAAGGAAGAAGTCAGGGCTAGGATTCAGTACCACAACAAGGCCTTATCACCAAACTTAACTTAAATGTGCTCATTTCATAGAATCTGACAGGAAGTGTAGTCCTATATAGGGCATCCTGCATGTACTGTGCTCATTAGAGATGAGGGAGAACTTGAGAGATTGTCCAAAACTTGAATATGAAACACTGAAATTATTTAACATATTTGCATTTTTAAGGGAGTAACGAGTATCTATGTTTCTTGGGTGTGTTGGTGTGTGTCTGTGAGCTGAGACAGGTGTAGGCCAGCTGGTTTTCAGTTCACAGGTCAGTAGATAAGCCCTCCAGACCTGACTCAGGTCAAGCCGGTCACAATTCATGATCACTAATCTGTTTGTTTGGTTTTGTTTTTTGTGTATGTGCTGCACAACATAGGGTATGTGCATGCATGTGTGTAAGTACGCGTGCACACACATACACACACACACATTCACCATCAGCTCAAACAATGGAGAGTACTGTTCCACTGAGCCAGACCTGATGGAGGATAAGAGAGGTAACAAGCAGCTCCAATGAGTCTCAGTAATCCATCATCATAAGACACAGCAGGGAGTGATACACACACATACACACAGATGGAGAAAGTAGAGCTAGAGGAGGGCGTTGGTGGAATATGATGTAGTGTATGTTTACTGTGCAAGAAGCCCACACACAGTGCACATATATACAGTAAGATAATCACCACGTCATTGTAAGTCAAGCTAGACAATGATATAATATTTTAAAAAAAAACAACACACAAAACAGTGAAACCAAACATCAACATCAACAATTACATAATTTAAAAACATATAATAAACATTGCTTTTTCCAAAGCATAAAAACTTCTAAAACTAACAGTAGTAACTTCAGCTTCTCCGGTTATGTCCACACATGTAAGACATTGTTTTAAAACCCACAACATTTACCGTGTTTATGCTTATTATCCACATTTTAAAATCTGCAAAAGTGAGACTTTTGGAAATGGTGCTGACCCGTTTTAGTGTGAAACTAGGGCTGGGCAATCTCAAGATCTTAGATCATAATCGACCTTAATTTGGCACATGATCTACTTTTCAGAGGGATCACACAGTGCAATTGTGTAATTTAAAAAAATATATACCGGTGTTTTCAAAACTTTTCTACACAGTTAGCATTCATTTTAAATGGCCCAGTTACTAGTGTCATTACAGTATTTTACAGAGTTACACATAGGCGCTGCTCTAACCCATGGTTTGTAGTATTAATATTGCTAACACAGGTTGTGAAACTTTAGCGTCTGGCACTAATATGCTTGTTTTTAGTGCACATTGTAACTTGCAGAATTTGTGTAACATGTTGTTTTGCTGAAGAGGAAGAAATAATCACAAAGAATTACCATAAGTCCCTGAGCTGTGGGTCTGGCATTTGAACTCTGACGTGTAATGAGTCTGAGTTACACAGATATTCTACAGCTATCAATGTAAAATATTTCATTCATTAGAAAAGTCTAATGGACCCCCACAGTCCCATATACTTAATGTAAACACTAAAGCTGTATGTTCAGGAAAATGTGGACTCCTGTTTACTTCATCTTGGTATTGTCAATAGTGTGTTGACTTTCTAGTCAGATGACAACAACAACAACAAAAAAAACATCACATATTGACTAAGCCTAACCCTAACCCTAAGCCTCCAGTCACAGTTTTGTTGTAACTCACCATCATTTTGTAAGAGGGAAGAAATTGATCATCATATGGACTTTTTGGGCAGATCCCCTAGCAATAAATGAAACCTAAAACAGGGTCAGCAGTGTTGTGATGTGATTGGGTCTTAGCATCCCTGTCATGTGACCTTTTTTGGAAGAAAACTAGACATCAGCCTTCAGTACCAGCTGATGATTCAACAAGGATACCAAATTACAAGAGTTAGTTCTAGCAAAATTCTGCTTGTTATTATGATATTATTACTACATCCAATTACTCAAGGATTTTGTGACAATTCCCAGGTCCTGTTGTGTTTACAGCCTGTCTGGTCATGCAATACACAACATTGTTTTAAAATGCAAATGCATTAGTGTGAATATGGCTTCTGTTGAGGCGTTTCTGCGCTCCGAGCCTGTCGCTACGTCAGCGTTACTTCAGACTCGTCCTGCTTGGTGGACAGTGAAGATGTAGCGTTTGAAGATTGTGCTGTTTGAAGTACAGCACACAAATCAGTAACAGTGTGGTGGCTGTCAGAGTCTAGTCCTTTGGAAGTTAAAAAAAAACCTGTAAATGGGATCAGATGAAGTTTGCATTTTGGTGATAAATTTTGACCAATACTAAACTTTTATAAAAACTATATTTTTCACAAGAGCTCCTTCTTTTTTATACTAGGAAGTTTGCCTTATTTGCATGCCTGTAGGGGATCCAATACATTAATACTTTATCACAGCTTTCATTACGATGGAATAATTTACCAACAGTACCATCTTCCTGGAGGATATTTTCATGGATACTAATGGATAACTAATGGCTACGAGTAAGATAAGAAAAACTTTATAACTTAGCTGCTACTAAATATTCTATACAGAACTTGAACTTAAAAAAATTACTGAGTTAAGTTTCCAGTGCTTTACATCTACAACAGCAATCTATTATTCATATGACATTTGAGATGAGTAACTGAAATGGAAATTATCATATGCTGATTTCACAACTTATTGATTCTAAAATGCTTAATTTTAATAAGCTAAATGAGCTAGTCATGTACATACATTTAGATGGCCTAATGCAGACCGATCTACCAATCCAATTACATTAAATACGATGACATTTCCAAGTAACACTCAACAGTAACAGTCATTTTATAAATTAACCCAAATATAAGAGCAGGACATCATCCGAATTCTTCCTTGAAAAGAAAATCAGGTCTCCAGATAGAGATGTCAAATGTCAAATCCGCTCGCAAAAATCTATTTCCTATCAAAAGGTCATATCAACACAAAATCCATTCTCAAATATCACAGCGCAAAGCCAGCGTGCACTCAAAGCTGGAACAGCTCACCCTCGCTTACTTGGAAGGGCAAAACACTTGGAAAAGAAAAAAACAGTGGATTTCAAAAGGGTCGCAACATGAAGATTACAGAAAAAACAACTCCCGCACTGCACAATCTAAATAATATATAAGGTTGAGAGATAGCTTGAGTCATGGGGAAGTAAGGTGAGGAAGTCAAAACTCAGAATAAAGATAGACAGTTCATAAATGATAAAACATTATATCTGTTCAGGAGTGGGAAAGAATAATCCCTCTACACCTATAGTATTTCAAGGAGGGAACACATCCATGACTAAAGGAACGTCCCATGATGTTCATGTATAATAATGTGACTGCGTATACATACATTAGCTTAATTATACGACAGTGCCTCTCTGCATTGGCAAACCATGTTCTGCGCTAATGGTTTTCCTGGAACCAGAGGCTCAATGCAACAAGGGCAGAACGAGGGTCAAAGAAGGGAGGGAGCAGTGTGATGGAGCAGGTGGGTGGGGGAGGTTAAAAGCAGGGTCGTACAATGAGTCACGACTCACTCCCCTGTTTTGGCTGTAAAACCCCTTCCTCCACCTGCACTGAGCAGAATCAGCATTTCTGTGTCTCTTCAGAGGAGGGGCGAGGGAAACCCTGACAAGGTTCACTAACTTTGGTAGGGACGGGTCAAAGCAATTTAATGTTCAATTATTCATTCTGTGTTGCTGTTCACACCGCCTATATGTTCTGTCAATTACAACCAGCAACGGGCAACATATGGAAAATAGTCAGAGTATTGTCATGTTTTGTGTGGCATCTAATGACTACATTAAATACAGAGCACAAATTGTCTCTTTTTTCATGAGATTTACTATGAATCTTTCTTCTAAGGCTTTCATTCTGTCACAGACAACCATTTTATTCATTCATTCATTTTCTGAACCCGCTTTATCCTCACTAGGGTCACGGGGGTCGCTTGGAGCCTATCCCAGCTACATAGGGGCGAAGGCGGGGTACACCCTGGACAAGTCGCCAGTTCATCGCAGGGCTGAACATATAGAGACAAACAATCACTCTCACATTCACACCTATGGGCAATTTAGATTAACCAATTAACCTATTAGTGCATGTTTTTGGACTGTGGGAGGAAGCCGGAGTACCCGGAGAGAACCCACGCAGACACGGGGAGAACATGCAAACTCCACACGAAAGGTCCCACCCCCGTCGACTGGTGTTGGAATCGAACCCAGGACCTTCTTGCTGTGAGGCACGTGTGCTAACCACTGCACCACCGTGTCGCCCACAACCATTTTATTTACAGCATAAATGCTACTTGCTAGAATAGCGAGCGAGTTCAATACAGCCATGATTGTTTTTATTATCAACCCAGAGTATAGAAAAGTAAGAATGGAGAAATATGTTTTTAAAAAATCTTGAAATATAATTTTTTTTGGAGAAGTGGAAAAGTTGCGGCATCAACACAAGGTGAAAAAGTGGAAAGGAAACAGATTGAGTGAATAACTGTGTGTATGCATGTGTGAACCAATAAAGAGACAGTAACATTCACTAAATTAATACAAGAAACAATCAACAAAATGTTAAAATTAGAAAACACAGTGATATCTTTGGTTGTAGAACAAAATGATACAGTGATCAACATGACAGGTATATTTATGTTTGCCAAAACTTCTACCTGGAAGCTTTCTTTCTTTGGCATCCTGAGTTGGCCTGTTTTCCCAGGTCACCGCCCGCTCCACATTCTCCTCTCCCACCTCTGGCCTGGATTATTTCTATTCACATAAATACCACTTTTGTAATAGCACCATCAATAGCTTAGCCTCAGTGTTTACAAGTACAATGGCACCAATAAACAGAGTGGGCTGATTATGTTTAAAGCTGCGTATGACTTCCATCACCAATTTTTCATCAAATCTGTAACACCTGTATCATGAATGAAGTATCATGAATCCGTAAGTCTTTCTGTGATTATGCACCTGAACCTCTTCCTTCATGGTGCACAATTTCGACGTGTACTCCATAAAACAAACCATTTGTTTACAAACAGAGCCGGTAGGTCACTCGGACATTTCCGGAAATTTGTCACGACGTGCATTTGGGAAGCGGACCTCCATGCAGCCGCAGTAACAGCAGCGACAAACCTGTCAACCGAACAAAAGCAGGTGCGTGGAACTCCACTTCCTACAAAGCATGTCGCGACAAATTTCCTAAATTACCCGAGGACCTACCAGCTCTGTTTGTAAGCACATACAGTGTTTATGGTGGAGTACACAGTCTGCCTACCTGCTTACCCATGTTTATTTGTTAAATGTCAATGTCTGGTTTGTAATAAATTAATAAGAATGCTCAAATTATAACAGGCTGCTGCTCCTATCAGTTATCAGCTCCTAAATTGACAGTTACTGTACGAATACTACATGTAACTGGCAAACCTTTTAATCAAGATAATTAAGACCAACAGTAGTGGATGGAAATACCCATAAGTTTGCAATTTCTTTCACTGATATCCTGGAAATTCTGTCAGAATTTGGGATACATTTGAATGAAAACACAGGAAGTGATTTTTATAGAGACTTTCATCACAATTGCTGCTCAGTTAATCCACTGTTTGGCATGTTTTGTTGATGCTCTGGAGTCATGGCTGAAATCGAATTTGTGCTTCACGACAGAAAAGACCACAGATCTCAAATAATGAGTTCCAAAATGATCAGAGAGAAGGATTTTGAGACGACTGAATGCACAATATTTCAACATTTACTTGTCATTTTTACCCACTTCAGAGAAATGAATTATTACCAATAGCTAGGCTAATTTCTAGATAAACCTAGTGTTGTGGTGAATATTTAAAGGATAAAATTACAATGCATGCTTGGTAACTTCATCTATACCCTAATAAAACTGTTTAAAACTATTTGATTGTTGTTTTTTTTAATACCTAGTATATTTTTCCATTTGTTTTCCAAGTATAACACTAAAATTAGAGCTCTGAAGTGAATGTTTCATTGACCGCTTCCATCTCACAGTGCAATGACACAGACACCTTGAAAAGGAAAAAAAACCCAGCAGATATGTCTCCTCTGTTATATGACGCAATTAAATATTTTATTAGTCTCTTCATCTTATCGCTAACGTTCTGCATGCTGTCATTGTTTCACTGTACTATATTCGGAGCTTGTCTCAGTCAGTGTTCTTACATAATGATAAAGGTGTGAACCAGTTTGTTTTTGCTGCCTCTGGTAAGAAAATAACCTATATGCCAATCAGCATTTAGCTACCGGATACAACAAATATACAGTGTATGCTTTCTAACAACAACATAAAAAGAAGAATCATCAAAGTTAAAATGTGTTCATTTCGTTATTCGACAGTGCCTTTGTACAGCGTCCTATTTCAAGTCTCAGCACTCCGTAGCAGATTAGAATTCTGTTATTTCCCTTGTTGACATGGACCAGAGCACACAGACCTGGTTTTTGTGTGCTAAGACCAACGCTGTAGAAAAGCAAGCCAGGCAGCATCACCTCTAAAGAAAAGAGACAATAACACAGCATATTGTGGCTGTCTCATCTCTGTAAGTAGTCTTTTGGAGTGTGCAAAATATCCAAGGCCTTTCTCATATCAACTGCGAAGTCATAGACCAAAAATCCTCGTCTGAAAGCTTAAAAATCCTTGTTTAACCCTCCTCTTCATCTACAGCACTCCATCATTACTGAAATGGATTTATTAGATGAAATCCTTTAGGGATCACAGCTCTCTTCTGCATTCACTAGTTCAGTCTTTGGATTTTTTTTTTTTTTTTTTGAAAGAACATGCAGTGCTGATACATTGTTCAGTCAAAGTGGGATGGGAGGAGGACGAATTCAAGCAGAAACGGTTTTTTGTTAGTGGATATCTGCCAACCAGTTTAATGTGGTGTTTAATAAGTGGTTAGATCAACCGACGCTGTTGCTCTCACTGCAGGGGACGTATGATCACAACAGTTAGATGCTACAGGGTGAAGCTACAAATAAAATTAGGAGTACTGAAGCTACACACACAAACATGCGCTACAAAGTTTGCTATAATCAACCTTCAGCCACTGCAGTATGCAGCATGATGAATAGCTACACAGTTAGCTATACTTCACAGAAGCAGATGTGTGTATGTGTGTGAGAGAGGAGCCAAGGGAGAGGCGAAGTAGGCCAGCATGAATATAAAATCACCCCTGCCAGGCAATGATGTGGGCTACAAGAAGGAAGGGAGCACTGTGTGTATTTTTGCGTGTATACATGTGCGTGTATGTCGCCAAAGAGAATGTGCAGGAAGGTGTAGGAGACTAAGCAAGGGGTGTGGGAAGCAAGGGTTGTGGGAA